>NC_081177.1:6025499-6027999 GCF_012432095.1 Onychostoma macrolepis
ATTTTTCAAAAGAAAAAAGAGACATGTATGCCTGTGTGTGTGTGTGTGTGTGTGTGTGTGTGTGTGTATATATATATATATATATGTATATATATATATATATATATATATATATATGAAAGCATTCATAATATAAGAATGAAACCTAAAGTAATTTGTACTGTACTGTTATTTAAAATTACATTATTTAAAAATACATAAATATCTTAAAATAAATACATAAATAACATTGAGTAATAAATAAATAAATAGTTTAAAATATAAAAATAAAAGACATAAATTTTATATATATATATATATATATATATATATATATATATATATATATATATATATATATATATATATATATAACAATTCTATTTAGATTGTAAAATAGACCTATATTATTTTTTACTTAAAAATATTCTTAATTTTAATTTACAATTTGAAAACATTCAAAATATATATAAAATATTTTTACTGCTTTATTATTTAATTCAATATTTACTCAAATATAAATGAATGAATAAAATATTTTATACAAATTTAATTTAAAAACAATTAATTAATTAATAGGTCTGGACAAAAAAAAAAAAAACTCAAAATGCTTTAAATTGGCATCATCACTTTTTCTACAGATAGTTTGGATAAGCCTCATTTGTTGGTTTGCAGCAGTGAGGGCTGTTTTTTGGGCAGCAGTCCGCCCATCTGGATACTGTGAGATATGTTATTAGCAGCTAGTCAGGGAGGGCATAAGAAATCGGGTTTTTTGATCTCTCTGTAACCCTTGGTCTGGAAGTTATTGGGCAATAACTTCTGCCTCCCAGAAATACCCCCCTTCAGCGTCACACTAATGGATGGCATCTGGTTTGCCTTTATCTTCACATGTTCCCAGAAGAGAACACGCTTGTAATTGGTGGCCCATTGCATACTTGCGTTTTCTGCGCCACACATCCAAAAAAACAGTTGCAGGAAACAATTCGAGATGTAAAATGCAATAGTTCTGTGTTTGATTTTGGAGTTCGTTTTTTGTTTAAGAAAACAGCATGTGACACATTTAATTAATTTGCTTAAGAGCGTTGAGAAGAAGCCAGGCTTATTGCGTCCTGTTTATGAGATTTGTTTCATGAAACTCAGGAATTTGCAAATGCACAGCGGTTTTATATATATAGTGATTTATCCTTCGATCTGTCTCTCTCTTATGCACTAGGTGTCTCTGGTTCAGTGGACGGAGAGTGTCGGTCTGACGCTGGTCGGTAGAGATCAGTCTTCAATGCAGCTGAGGACACCTAGTGGACAGATACTGAACTTCACCATCCTGCAGATTTTCCCCTTTACCTACGAGAGCAAGCGCATGGGCATCATAGTGCGAGTGAGTGTCGCATCCAGACACAGAAACACAAGTGTCTCTAAACTCCATTAACTTCAAAAATGACCTGTCTGACATATAGAAGGGAACCGAAAGTCTGAGATGGCTTTAAAAAGTGTTAATTTTGTCAGCTATTATCAATTTTAATCTTAGTCTTAGTCCCGTGTTAAATGTCCTTGTTAGTTTTTATCATATTTAGTCAACCTTATCCTATTTAGTTTTAGTCAAGTTTTAGTCGACTAAGGCCCGGTTTCACAGACAGGGCTTAGACTAAGCCAGGATTAGGCCATTGTTCAATTAGGACATTTAAGTCATTTTATAAACGTGCCTTAGAAAAAAAAAAAACATTACTGGTGTGCATCTAAAGACAAAACAACGGCAATGATATGTTTTAAGATCAGTCAGTGCAAGTTTATTTCAGTTGAAACAGCTCAGACTTACATTTTAGTCTAGTACTAGGCTTAAACCTTGTTTGTGAATCCGGGGGTAAAAGTCTCAACATTTTAGTCTAGTTTTAGCCACAGAAAACCTGAAGTATTTTAGTCTAGTTTTAGTCAATGAAAACTTGACCTTTTAGCAATAAGATTATTATTAATTAACCGTACAGCAGTATTAATTTTGGCAGCCATTTTTAATTTAGCCTTAGTCTTACTCAAATGTACATTTTAGTCATTATGTTTAGTCAACCTTGTCCTGTTTTTGTTTAGTCAAGTTTAAGTCAATGAAATGTTATGAGCTTTTTAGTAAGCTTTTAGTCAAATCTTAGTCACATTTTTGTCATGCTGTATAATGGTTAAACTGATCAAAATTATTTTTGCTCATATTTATTATTGTAATGATTGTTGTCATTTGAGAAATTTACTTTTGCATTTCAGTTTCACCAGTAAGCACAAATCAACAGAATGTGGACTCATACATGGTTTATTTTACCTCATCTAGTGGACTGATTTATTATAGGCTTTTTGTTATATAAACTAATACCAAAGACTTATGCAATCTCTCTGTCTACATTATGAAAACTGCTAAAACAAATGGAAAATATTATAACAGTGAAATTCCAAATGGCAATAGCCTATTTCTCTATTAAAACAACAGCGGCTGAGTAAGTGCATTTATTCAGCGATCACAATCACAAACAATATAGTCAAG